>NC_056730.1:464144430-464149430 GCF_019279795.1 Protopterus annectens
AGCAGTACTTCCTACTCTCGTCCAAGCAACATGATTTCTGGCTTGGACGAAGTACTATGACAGCACTTTGGTCCCTAACTGATGACATCCTGATAAACTCTGATAGTGGCCTGCTTACAGAACCCCTACTGTAGACCTGACAAAGGCATTTAACCTCACTATTATCTTCCACAAAACAAACTAATTGAAGCTGGTATCAGTCCAGACACAGCTTTCTGGTTTAAAAACTTCCTCACTGACAGAAACTAAAGAGTTAAAACAGAATCCTCCTAGTCAGAATTTTACATATTACCAAAACATACACCACAAGGATCCATTCTGGTCCCTCTCCTCTTCTCCATATTCATTAGCAAACTTCCTTGTGACCTTCCCATCTCCCTCTTATCCTCTATGCTGATGACATAGTGAAATAAAGATCAGGTCACTCTCACACCAACATTCATTGCCAACTCCAGTCAGATTTACACGAGCTCCATCAATGGCTCTTAAATTATAAACTACCTTTCAACTCCACAAGACCAAATGATGCTTTTTGGAACTCCACAGAAAATTCACCAAGTACTTAACTCTTTAACAATCTTTGGCCTACACAACCATTCCACAGAGACAACCTTCACCTTAAAATACCTGCAACTACAGCTTGATCAGTCACTAAACTTCCATCTCCACATAGACAAAGTGAGAGCCAAAATAAGCTCCCTCCTCTTCTAGGCCAAAACTACCTCCCATTTTCTATCCCAACCAGCCAGAGTAGCCACTGGCAAAGGAATTCTCCTTTCTTAAATTGAATATGAGCTCCCAATTTTTGCTTCTGCCTCCAAAAAAAACTGTCACACTCCAGACTATCTCTAACAGAACTGGCAAGTTCATTACAAACTCACCTCTATAGGAGCATCACTGTATCACCCTAGAAAAAGTCAAATGGCTACCCATAAAACAAATATGTAACCTACTTTTAGAACCCGACTCTGCAAACTACTCCAACTCTACATATTTACTCCCCTTTCAGCTAGACTTCATGGGAAAACCTCCTCATACAACCTGAAAAACTACTCACAAACTCTCATTACTCCCTAGAATCAAACTCTGTAATACTGCATGTGCTTTCTCCTTTTAGGCACTTACTCTTTGGAAAGCTCTCCCCATCGACATTAAGGAAATTAACATTTACTCCAAATTCATAATGCAACTCAAAAAGCATTTATTTATCCAAGTCAAAAGCTCCTCCTTCGACACAGGACAGATCACCTAACGTATCTCCCTTCCAAGTCTCTCCTCCTCTCACAAGATTTAATGAAGATCGACCAGCTTTAGAAAGTAATGTGTATACTGTACATTACACTCTGCTTGTTCACTACCGTGTGTGTGTGTGTGTGTGTGTGTGTATATATATATATATCTATATCTATATATATATCTATATATATATATATATATATATATATATATATATATATATATATATATATAATGTATGTATATATATATATATATATATATATATATATATATATATATATACACACAGACACACACACACACACACACACACACACATACACGCGCGCACACACACACACACACACACACACACACGCACGCACACACACACACACTTTTCTATGCAGTTAGTCTGAATAACTCTGTAATTCCTTACATTTCTGTATTTTTTTTTTTTGCTTTTGAAACATTTATTATTTCATCCAGGCAGAGCCTGAATTGGACAATATTGGACAATACTGATCACTGCTGCAGTAGCCTTAGCTATGTGGATTATATCCTACAAAGGGTATAACAGCTGGACAGCTTCCAAAGCTTCAAGGCACCTTCCACATACCCAAACTGCCAGTCAGCTCCTGAGCTGACTAAAAAGACAGATTTGGGCAACAAGCCCTTCAGAGAGAGAGAGAGAGAGAGAGAGAGAGATGCTGAGCTCTGAATAAACAATGCAAGGAAAAACAAAAAATAAGTATTCACACCAGGCAGAAATCACAAACCAAAACACAAGGGGGATGAAGGGAGGGAGTGGTTACTGCAGAAGTGATCATTCGAATATTTACTGTCATGGCAAGTTTACTAATCCAGCTGTAATATGTTCTTCATAGTGATCATTGCTGCAGTAGCCTTAGCTATATGGGTTGATTACCTTAGCTTACTACATTTGGGAGGTTGAAGGGGAAGGGTCCAGAAGGCTCTGGAGAATGATCCTAGCAAAGCCTGATCAACACCAAGAGAAGGAACAAAGCTTGTAATATCTAGTAAATGTATGTTCAGAGAATCAAGCTACTGCTTTTAGAACACTTCTAGAATCCAACACTTTCCAAAAATCCATAGAAGAAGCCAAGGCCCTGATATATGGGGTTTTGACCCTGCCTGAAATAGTTTTGTTGTGGTAAGTATAACAAACGGTAACAGCTTGAGACAATTACTTGGAACTAATATGTCTTGATACAGGTTGTCCCTTAACTTCACAATAAATAGTTCTGCCAAGATAGTAGCGAAATTGTCTGTGGACATCTGAGGCATACAGTGTCCTTTCTCCCTCATTTTAAGGTTCAAGAAAGAAAAAAGGAGGATGGATAGTTTAGCTTGACGTAAACTCGGACACCATTTTAGGCATAAAAGAAGGATTAGTTCTCAAAGAAACCCTGTCTCTGTGGAAAATGAGATAGGGTTAACTCATCATAAGAGCTCGCAACTCAGATACGCTTCTTGCAGAGGTCAAAGCAATCAGTAAAACAGTTTTCAATGTTGAAGAACCTCAATTCAGCTAGATAAGCTAGTTCAAACTGAGCAAGCATTAGCTTCTCTAACACAAATTAAGATCCCAAGAAAGGGCCAAAAATTTTCTTGGAGGCCTCCCACCCAAAACCCATTTCAAAAACATTTTGACATGAGAATGCATTCAAAGAAAAGGATCCATGGGCAGACATGCAGAAATGGCCAATAAATGAACCTTGATGGAGGAGTAAGAAAGCCCACAGGACAGTAACTCACACAAATATTGTAAAAACAGAAAACATCTAGCCCTGAATGGGTGCTGGTTATGTTGTTGACACCAACTAGAAAACCTTTTCCATTTGGACAGCGCAGTGGTGCAGTGTTGCACTGTCGCCTCACAGCAAGAGGTTCTCCTGTTTGATTATTGGCTGGGGTGCCTTCTGTGCAGAGTCTGCATGTCCTCCCTGTGTTCGAATGGGTTTCCTCCAGGTACTCTGGTTTCTTCTCATGTTACAAAGACATGCGTCTGAAGCATTTCTCCCCGGGCCTCCGCTGAAACTGTCTTTGTTCCAAGTCACACTTTCCCAGTAAACAAATGTTAAATAAATAAATTTGCTAACATATATTTTCTTTTAGTAGGCTTTCTTGCCTCCATTAGTACCTGCTACACATCCTTTGTAAACACTGCCTAAATGGAATTAAGACCCTATTTATCCAAGCTGTCAGTTGAACTTGATTGCTGTCAGGATGTATCAAACACTCCTGATTCTGTGTGACTATATCCATTCTGTTAGGGAGCTTACGGTAATTGCTCCTAGCCATTTGCAAAAGAAGGGAAAACCACTGTTGCCTGGGCCAGAAGGGAGTCACCACATTGATCCTGGGAGTTTCCTTCTGAATCTTCAGAAGTAAGTAAAGAAAAAGGCATCCATCTTCCAGGCTTTCTTGCATGGACTCCTGAAGCAGAATCTTGCTAGCTAATTCTTTAGAGAGGATGCAAATAGGTCTATTTGATGAACTCCCCGCAGATGGATGAAATCTTGGAAGACCCCCTGATGCAGTTTCCATTTGTGAGGGTCTGCCCTTTTCCTGCTCAGCTTATATGCAACACAGTTTTGCTCTGATGGAATGTAGGGTGTCTGTAGAGTGTAGAATGAGTGAGCAGTGAACCTATATTCCAAGCTACCACAGGTAGCCTGCAAAGTGGGTATGACCAGATTCCCCTTTGCTTGCTGATGTACCATATGACTATGGTATTGTCTGTAACAACTTGAAGAGGTCCAGGGGACCAAAGTTAATTCACAGAGTTGAGTGCCTTGATCAGGGCAAACATTTATTTTATATTTATCTGCTTGTGTATGTCCTTGGTGTCCCACACACCCTGCACTTTTATCCCTTCTGAAACTATTCTCCAAGCAATGTGGAGTCTTTTGTGACTGACTGCTGTGGAGCAGGGAGGGAGAAGAGGAGATCTTGGTTTATGGAAATTTTCTGTGTCCACCAAGTGATTTATCTTCTGAAAAAAAACAGCACTGGGATTTGAAAATGCATAGGATGTTGGTGCTTGGACTAAACAGCATTCAGAAGCCACTGTATCTTTCTCATGTGGGGTCTTACCATGGGTGTCATGAGAATCAGAGATGTCATAAAAAGCAAAATCCTAAGGTACTCTCTCACAGTGACCAAAGTCTAAATGCAAAACCTTAGAAACACATATAGATATAAATTTATTTTTTCTGTGCAAAAAAGCACTTTGAACTGAGGTTTCCAGCTGACACCCCAGGAACACAATCCTGTCTGAAGGAATCAAAAACGACTTTTGAATGTTCTCTTGGAATCCTAGCTTGTTTTAAGAGATTTCTCCCCAACAAGAGATTCCTGACACTTTTGCACAATCTCGACAAAGATAAACAAGCCCTCTAAATATGGATAAATGTGGATATCCTGTAGCCTGCAATGAGCTATAACTGGTGCTAGATAGTTTGTGAACACTCTTGGTGCAGTGGATAGTCCAAATGGTCAGGTGGATAATTGACAATGTGATCCAAACACACAAAACCTTAAGAAACACCTGAAATCTGAATGAATGAGGATGTGATGATAAGCATCTTTTAAATCAAGTGTTACCAGGAAACTTGAATGAGGACGGCAAGGGGAACAGGTTATGAAGTGACAACATTTTGAATTTGGGCACTATCACAAACAGGTTTAGGAAAGAAAGATTCAGATCTGGTCTCCAAGCATTTTCTTTCTTTGGCATTAGGAACATCCTTGCATAA